>NC_081527.1:23008808-23023808 GCF_030273125.1 Centropristis striata | reverse complement strand
TTTTTTGTTCAAACATGAGGGAAATTCAGTGTTTCACAGTCTGTGTGTTTATCTGGACCGGTCAGAGCCTCTGAGTGCTCTAATGCTGATCTGAAAGTGGGTACAGCGGTTCTTGACCTCCTGCTGGTTCTGGGATCAGATCCCTCCAGGCCTTCATCTCTCTCCTCAAATCCCATTTCTGCTTGCCGTGTCGTCGTCCTCTGATCTGCTCTCAGCTCTGAAATCCTCCCGTCGGCCACTTTCTCCCTGATAACTCTCCCCGTAAATATGAGCACCAACAAACCGCTGTTGGACCGCTGTGACCTTTGACCCTCAGCCTGGTTTCTGTTGGGTGAAGCTCCTGCTGCTGCTGCAAAAAAAAACAGCCTAATTTTGTATTACTTTTTTAGTAAAACATTAGGGAGCATTGCTTTCTTCTTTCATACTTTTGATTAATTTCATAATCTAAAATGTCCAGTTATCTGATAAATGATGGAACAAAGACAGTTTGTAAAAAGGGAGACGCACTAAACCTCAGAAAGTTGAATTTATCTGATAAATTGTGTTTAAAAATTTCTATATCATTTCTATATAAACACTTTTCCAAATGCCCACAAGTGTCCTGAATGTTGTAAAATCAGTTTTCTCCACATATTAAACATATTGAAGTATTTCCAGCCTCTCCTGTCCTCTCCTCTCTGCTCTGTGTAAACAGCCTCTCCTGTCCTCTCCTCTCTGCTCTGTGTAAACAGCCTCTCCTGAAACATGTAGAATAAAGACATTCTGACACAAATATCAACATCTCAACACAGTTTTGGTCACTTTTTTATAATTAAAACATTTGTAACAGATGATCCGTTCAAGGACCGTCCGAAAGTTCAACTCTCGGCGATAGTTCCTATTTTTATAGTTTCTTTCTATGATAAACAGATGATTTTTGGTGATCTTTTAATGAAGAAACATACTTCTTGCTGGCATGAAGATGGGTTCAGATGGTTGATGACTTTCTTTTTAAAATGACTTTCTTTAATAGTTTATTTTTCTGTTTACTGATGTTTTACTCTGCCACGAAGAGCAACATATCTCATATATTTTGTTGATTAATGCCATACATAATCACATTGATCAGTTGTTGCAGTATTGATAACAGTGATCGGTTAATGTCGGGAATGTTTTCTCTTCCCTCACATCTTCGTCTGTTTGGAACAGACAGACGCGGCTGCCTCGGGGGGATTTCAACCAGCAGCCGCCATGGTTCCCTGCAGCATTAATCTGCGCACACACACACACACACACACACACACACACACACACACACACACACACACACACACACACACACACACACACACACACACACACACACACACACACGGGGCTGAGGTGTCGGAGCCTCAGGTGCAGCGGTGTGTTTGTAGGGCAGTGCCTCAGCGTTGGGACTATTTTCAGCTCCTTATTAAGTGCTTGCTGCAGCTATGTGGCTCAGCAGGACCAAACACACTCAGCTCCGTCTAAATAAAATTGCTGTGCTGCTGCTGGTGCTGCTGGTCACGTTCCTGCAGACATACCAACAGCTCAGGACGCCTACACACATCTGAGAACACGGGGCTCAAACACACATCTGTCCACATCACGGCTGAAGGTCGACCCACCAGGTTAAAACCATCAGTGTGACTTTATTCCTGAAAAATAAGTAGTTATGTTGCTCAGAGTAAATGCAGTGATCGATAATGATGATCATTAGAAGGAATGAAAGAAAACTGGAGTTGGTCATGAGAGTCACTTCATCTATAGTGTTTATTTGAACCCCACCACCAAGATACGTTTGTTGTCAAAATAATCTGTAAAAACAGGCATTATCGCCAGAATTTAATCTTTCCGACGGCCCTTGAACGGATCATCAGTTACGAACGTTTCCTGTTATAAAAAGTGACCAAAACTTGTGTTATATGTTGATATTTGTGTCAGAATCTCTGTATTCTACATGTGTCATTTGAAATAAAGCGTTTGCACTAACCAGATCCTGTTAAAAACATTAAATTCTGCTCCTCAGAGACACTGAGAAGACATGATTGATTCTGCTGAGACCAACGGTCATGTGACAAATATTCACTGAGAATCTGTTTACACAGAGCAGAGAGGAGAGGACAGGAGAGGCTGTTTAAACAGAGCAGAGAGGAGAGAACGGGAGAGGCTGGAAACATGACGATACTTAAATATGTGGAGAAAACTGTTTGTTTTTACAACGTTTGATTCTATAACCGTGGGTTTTTGGGCAGGAACTGGCTCCACTCGTTGTCACCACGGCACAGACTGACGTTCCAGTTGTCGAGGTGTGCTGCGAGACCGAAAACGTAGCGCTGTGGGTGTGTAGGTGCAGCTGCAGCAGCTGATGAAGGAGAGAGAAGCAGGACTGTGTGGCTGCATCGATCTATCTTTGGACTGTTTTCTGGTTGACTCTGGCAGGAGGAGTGGTGCAGGCCGTGCAGCTGCAGCGCCGCTCCGCCAGTCTGTCCACGACTTGTTTTAAAGACTGACGCACATTAAAGAGTAACGACGCCCTCAAGTTCTGCAGGAGCCCTCCCTCCCTCACAGTTGATTTAAAAATGCAGCAGAGGGGGGTTGTGGCCTGCAACCTGCAGAGAGAAGCTGCTGTTGGACTCTCTGTGACAAAAAATAAAAAAAAGATCATGTAAATTGTAAAAAAAATTAAAACCATTACAAAAAAATACCCTCGCTAAAATAATTATAGATTTACAAAACTAATTGTTTAATTCCAGATAAAAACATTATCTTTTGATTAATTAATCATATAAAGCAGTATTAATTAATCAATTAATTAATTAATCAAGAAAGCAGTATAAAATAAATGGGTGGGGGTGGTGGGCGCATTGTGGCCTGTCAGACTCTCTGTGTCTCTGCAGGACTGACGGGACGTTTCGGGGTTTCATTCTTTGCAGGTTTACAATCTAAAATGTCCTGTCACAGAAAATTAAATTTGCGTCATTCAACAATTCACAAAGATGTACCACTCTGTGTCGCCCTAACCCTCTGATTTTCTAATTCTATTTTTATTTTTAGTGAGGGTATTTTATTTGTTTTTATTTAGTTTTACTATTTTTCTTACATTACTTAGTCTTTATTTTCTTTTTGTTTCTTTTTTACTATTTACATTTTTATTTTATATAGCAAGAAATAATTACTTTTTATAATTTTATTTTTGTTTTTATTTTTTGCTTAATTTTATGCTTTAAAATGTAATTTAATTTAATTTTTTTTATTTTAATTTTACTTCTTTACTTGCTGTGGCCTTGTATTTCACTGCAATGGTGAATAATGAACCATGTATTTTTATTTTTTATTCATTTATTTTTTTGCAGATTTTTTTCATTTTAAGGTTTGGGGTTAAGAGGGTTTAAATGCCTTCTATGCATATAAATGCACAACTTCAACAAAAAGCAAAAACATTTTGCATTTAAAACATGCAGTTCCTCTGGGCCCATTGTTTTTTATACTGCTAATGTTTATATAATTAATTAATTAAAATATATTTTTTTAAATCTAGACAAACAATTTTTTTTGTAAATCTATATTTTAGTGTGGGTATTTTATTTTAATGGTTTTCTTTTCTTTTTTAAAATTTAGATTTTTGTTTGTTATATTTATTTCATGTCACTGAGTCTTTATTATTTTATTTTCAGTTTTACTCTATTTTATTTTATGTAGTAAGAAATATTGTAGTAGGAGACACGATAATTGGTGTGAAATTTGCAAACTGCTCCACTCTGCTCCGTCTCGTTCAGTCCTGCTTGCATTTAAAAAAATATATATATTTAGTTTTTAATATATTTTTTATGATATTATCTTATTATCTATAAATGTAGCTTTAACAATCAAATCAAAAGGCCAGTTATGTTAGAACGGGCTGCTTACTGGGACTGTTTTTTTTTTTTAAGTAGCATTTGAAAAACACTGACCACAGAGAGACACACCCAAAGAGCACACACACATACACACACACACACACACACACACACACACACACACACACACACTCTCTCTCTCTCTCTCTCCCTCCCTGCCTGCATGCAACATCAGGAATCATCAGTTTTCTCCAGTGTTTGCAGTAAATGACCGGAGCTGGAGCTGCAGGGGCTGATGGGAATGTTGATCAGCTGTTTACCTGCTGAGGTCCCTGTAGCGGCGGCGTTCTGATGGATGAACTCGACCAGCGCTCTCTGCTCTGGTCAGCAGCTCTCTGCTCTCTTTCGTGGGAAAACGTGACTTAATTATTTATGTTAATTACAGGCTGCTGCAGCTGGGGTACGCACTGAGTTATAGAATGAGACGGCTGCTTTAAAAAGACTTAAAAACATGCAGTCACCCGTCACCCTACGGGCCCATTATTTTTATACTGCTTATGTTTATATAATTAATTAATCAAAAGATATTTTTATCTAGACTCCAACAATTTGTTTTGTAAATCTATAATTATTTTAGCAAGGGTGTTTTATTGTAGTTTTTTATAATTTTATTGTGGGTTTTTTTTATAATTTATATTTTGTATTGTTTATTTATTTATTTTTATGTTACTAAGCCCAATTTTCATTTTAGTTTTACTCTATATTTTATATGGTAAGAAATATTTTAATATGAAATTTATTTTATTTTTGTCCTTATTTTGTCTTTTATATTATATATTTCTTATTAAATATATATATATTTCATTTTTATTATTATATTCTTTTTATTTTTACACCAGCATTTTATTTATTTATTTTTGTCAAACTATTTCATTTTTTTAAAAACTCATCCCTAAAAGCAATGCAACAAATCCTGCAACATAAAATATGATGTAGTTAAATGATGCCTGTGCATGAAGCTGCTGCTCTGATAGAATATATAATCAGTATGTAAATAAGCGTTTGTGTCGTTACTCGGCCTGCAGAGTCGATCAGCTGCCAAGAAACAGCAGAAACTTCTGAGCTAAAAGCTGCAGCTCTGCAGCAGGAAGTCTGTACACTGTCACATCTGTCACCTGCTCCTTTTCTCTGAGCTTTAATTTGACAGTCAGCGGGCAGGAAGTACTCAGATCCTTTACTGAGAGTGTCTGAAATAGAATAAGTGCTTGAGTCATAAGACTGAGCTATTGTCATGTTTCCAGCCTCTCCTGTCCTCTCCTCTCTGCTCTGTGTAAACAGCCTCTCCTGTCCTCTCCTCTCTGCTCTGTGTAAACAGCCTCTCCTCTCTGCTCTGTGTAAACAGCGTCTCCTCTCCTGTCCTCTCCTCTCTGCTCTGTGTAAACCGTCCGTCTAAGCAGAATCAATCATGTCTTTTTATTTAATTAAATGTTAGCCGAGAAAGTCTTCTTCTCAAACTTTGACTTTTACTGACTTTTTTTTTTTAAGAAAGCATACTTTTATTGGGGTTTCGAAGGGTTAATCTTTGACCAGTCGTCAGTCAAAAAGTAAGAAAACAGTGAAACTTATTCTATAAGCTGAATTATTGTCCCAAAAAAAATAGGTGTACATTTTACATGAGCAATTTGAAATCATTAATCACATTTTTCATCAAATCGTATATTAAATGCCGCTGAAATCAATTTGTCATTTAATAAAACAGAAGTGTTTTATCCAGTAATGTGCACTAGGTGAGTGTTTATTATATATTATATTATATTATATAGTTAGTTTAGTTAATCTATTTTTAACTATTTTTTAACTAAAGCAGAAGCCAGAGTTTGATCTCTGCAGGACAAACTGTGGAAAAACTGCAACGTCCTGAAACTTTGTGTTGTTGTTTATATCTGCAGTGGGGCTGTTGTTGTTGTTTACACAGCAGATAAATCATGTGACCTCAGCAGGAAGTTAACAATTTACTCTACAACGTTGTGTGCGTGCGTGCGTGCGTGCGTGTTCAGCGTGCTGTAAGAGGCTGATGTGCCCTCAAGCAGAGCACAAGCCAAGAGGAGCACCCATGCGTGTTAAACAAACACACACACACACACACACACACACACACTCAGGGAGTGAGTGTGCTGCCAGCAGACTGCGGGGCGGTGAGGAGAACAGAAGGAGAGGTTAGAGACGAGGAGGAACAGAGTGGGTGCTGGGAAGGAGTGGGCGGGGCGCTCAGAGAAAGCGAAGCAGGAGAGAAATTACACTTTCGGTTCAGTGTTCAGTCTGGACGCTGGTGACCTTTGACCTACAGATTGATGATGTCATGGTTTCTTTTAATTTGTAGGACGAGCTGGAAGTTAAATTGGCTCATTTCTGTATTGTGTTTTGATTGTTTTATTCATGTGGAACGTACTGTCTGTGGTGAATTAAATGAAATCATAGATGATAGACACACACACACACACACACACACACACACACACACCACTAAAGGCAGAATGGCTTTCAGGTGGTTGAGGTGATTTTTCTTTGAAGATTGAGTTGAGATGTTAAATTGACAGGTTTTTCAATGGAAGTTTTGTTTTCTTATTGAAGAAAATAGGAGCTATGGTGTATGAAATTAAATTATATTCACAGTTTGTTGAATCATAGGTCTCATTAACACACACACACACACACACACACACACACACACACACACACAATGTCAGAGATGTGGAACTGGCTCTGTCACTGCATAATACAGAACTTTCATTGCAAAACTGCCAATTTAACCTCTACACAGGTTTCTGCAGAAGTATAATGGGGAAAAAGGTTTTTAAATTTCTATGGCAGTGACCTTTGACCTCCAGAGTGGTAACCTGACTGTCTTTTTTATTTTAAATAAAACATACAAAAACCTTTATTCTCCTTTACAATAATTATGCAGTGATTAAGATCAGTTTATATGATGGAATAGTGGCATTAGAATGTGTGAGAGGCCGAGCCAGCTATCTTTCAATACTGTCTGGATTCTCCATGTCCTAGTAGAAAGCCCTGGTGACTGGGAAAAATGGTATGTGAGGTGTTTGCTCACATTTAGCTTGATCACATTTTACTTAAAAATGTACAAAAATTCTCCGGGCGGGTATGCCCCCGGACCCCCTAGAATGTTATTTTTTTTAATTATTTGCTCATACTTAAGAGTCAAGAGTATTACTTTTAGTTTTATTTATTTATACAGACTAAAAAATATATATATTTTTTATATTTTTTTCAGTATTTTGTAATATCGTCAAGAATATCGTTATTGCAAAAATTCCCTGAAGTATCGTCATAATCTTTTAGGGCCATATCGCCCACCCCTACCTTTAGTTGAACCAGGCATTGAAATGAACTAGAAACTGAAGAAAACAAGGGTGGTTTAATACTTTTTTCTGTGACTGTATTTTTTAGTGATTTTGTGTCTTTATTTGGTCATTTTTAGATCTATTTTTTTGTCATTTTGTGTCTTTTTTTGTTGTTGTCATTTTTGCATCTATTTTGGGTAATTTTTTACATCTACAGTCATGGAAACATTTTTGATAATAACCAAAATCATTATCAAGAAAACCATAGAAAATGTCTAGATATCGGCTCTTAAATTAAACTCTTATCAGCTATTTTGGCATTAAAATGAACAAGAAATTGAAGATAAAATGTGCAAATTATTTATTTAAATGTCCAATGGGGGACATTTAAATCTGGACCGTCGTGACCTTTAATCTCCAGTGTGATGACTGGATGTTAAATTGGCAGGTTTTCCAATGGAAGTTCAGCATTGTATATGCAAAATAATCTGTTCAGTTTCATTTAACTCCACATATTTCAGCCTCAGTTGTGTTTCTGTCAGTTCTCAGTGGTCAGAGCGCTGAGGTTTGTTCATTCTGCAGGCGTTTAAAGAGGCAGATTCCCCTCCTCTTCCTCCTCTGATCCTCTGCTCCCCCCGGGTCTCTCCCTCTCTTCCTCTCTTCCTCTCCATTTGTATTCATGCTGATGGAGGATCTCTGTGCTTTTTTCTTCTGCATATTAAACTGATCTGTCATATCTGCAGCAGCCTGCGCTCGCTCTGAATAATGCATCCACTCCTCCTTTGTGTTTCTGTGTTTTTAGAGAGCGACGGATGAAAAGAGGGAGAGAGAGAAATTTTGTTAACACAATCCGTACCCACAATGACACTGATTATTTATGGAGACCAAACGTTCGATTTAGAGAGTAAATGTTTGACTGAAGCCACTTTTTCAGTACCGTTTACACAAGGTTTGAGGAAACCTTGAGGCCTTTTTTATGTTTTTATCATATCAAACTCCCTGTTTTATTTGTGTTCTGCAGTAGTTACTCTGTATTTGCATGTTGTGGTTATCTACGTCCTTCCCACACACTCAGGTAACACATGACTAAATATTGTTTAGATGTAGTTAGGTCACAATAACACATTTTTTAGGACAATATATTTTCCTAGAAACTATCACGAGAAACAATAGTATTGTTGAATACATCCTTTTCCACAGCAATGAATTTTTAAATCTCAAATATTAAACATTGGAATTGAAATGTGGAAAATAAATATTAAATCATCCTAGATAAATAAAACAAATAAATAAACTACTATCAAAACAAATAAAATAGACTCTCTGGCTCTGTTAACAGAAATTGCACTGAGATAAATATATTATATATTTTAAATAATATATAAACAGCTGTTTCTGAGAAACATCTTTTTCTTTTTGCCAATTCCTACTGGCTATCAAACGTTTGCAGTACTACTTAAATAGCACAAAAAGTCTGTGTTATAATGCGTCCACTGTAAGAGAGGCGTGGCTCCTTTAAGAGGCGGGGCAGTCAGTGCTAACACGCTAACAGTTAGCTCTGTAGTAGTACAGTGTTTATGTGCTAACACGCTAACAGTTAGCTCTGTAGTAGTACAGTGTGTATGTGCTACAGCAGCATGTGTTCACTCAGCAAAGCCATTTAATTTACAATCAGAGGCGGACACTTTGTGTACAGTTAGCATGCTGGTTTGTTTATGAAATGATCCGAAATGTTCGTGTGTGCGTGTGCGTGTGCGTGAGCGTGTGTCGCGTCCCCCACATGACTGGTGAAAATGATGATGGCTTATGTAAACAACCATTGTAGAGTCCACAAATCGCTTCCATTTCTATATATCGAACGATAAGTCGATATATTAACTATCGTGGCTTAGAGGTAGTGTTGTTGTCAGGTTTAATCCCCGTATTGAGTCTTTGAGCAGAACTTTGAGCCACAAACTGTTCACAAGTTGTTTGTGTGGAGAAACTGTTTCTTCCTCTGTTGTGTTTCTGCTGGAGTATTTTCCCAAAGACATGTTTGCTGCAGTTGTTGGTCGATACGTGGCTCTCTGCCAGCAGAGGCTGAGAGCTGAGCTGCGGTCCAACACTCTTTATTTATTTATTTATTTATGTATTTATTCATAAGGAAGGTTCCTAACTAGGGGAAATGACCGGAGAGTTTCTGAGCAGCAGATAAGAGTGGACAGAGTTTCTGCTGCTTTATGAGCAACTGGGGCTCTGACGTTAACCCTCGACTCCCCTGACAGAAATATCATGAGTTAAAGCTTTGTTTTTAGTCACTTCTTCTACAAAAACATTCATAAAACCCAGACTATAAAGCCAGGTTTTACAGTGTCTGTCTACAATTAACACTGGGTTTTTGACAGAATTAGTAAATATGATGTAGGCTTTAGAAAATTAAAACTACTACTATGAAGTTAGTTTTCCAGGACATTTAACAAATACTTTAATATAATCTTTAGTTCTCCAGGTCTTCCAGGCTGTGTGTCGTCCTAGAAGACATTTATAGTGACTAAAACTAAACTTTTCCAAGTGTCCTGAATGTTGTAAATCCAGTTTTCTCCACATATTGAAGTAATGTCATGTTTCCAGCCTCTCCTGTCCTCTCCTCTCTGCTCTGTGTAAACAGCCTCTCCTGTCCTCTCCTCTCTGCTCTGTGTAAACAGATTTTCAGTGAATATTTGTCACGTGACCGTTGGTCTCAGCAGAATCAATCATGTCTTCACATTGGCCCTCATTTATCAAACGAGCGTAGAAACCAGCGCAGATCTGAGTGTATATTTGGTAGGGATGGGTACCGAATTCGGGACTTTTATAGGTACCGACCGAATTCCGTCGGTACTACCGAGTACCGATTCAAGTAAAATCAAACGGTACCATGTTTCGGTACCTAAACGGCGTTACCTTTAAACTGATCATTGATTTCAACCTGTTTTCATTTGACGTCTTGATTAACAAGCGTGCTGACGATTGCACTATTTTTTTATTTACCTCCTCATCTGGTCCTGTCTGCTCACTGCGGCCACTAGCCACTAGCTGCTGCCCTCTTCCAACCCGGTGCAGAGACGAACAGCCGGCTCTCGGCCTGCTAGCCGCCAGCTGCTATCTCTCCAATGTCTCTACCCGGGCTTGGCCTTAGTCTGCCTCCAGATTGGACCTTCCTTACTCCGTTTGCTTTCTCCATTCTTCTGTAGACCAGTCATTAACAGCTAGCAGGTAGCTGCTGCATCTCTGGTCCTCGCTAAAACTCCGATCTTCAACTCAGGAATATTACCTGCCACTTTATTCCAAACTGCCTCGCTGAAATTAAATCCCTCAGACTCCTGCGTCATCCTCAATATGTTCACAGAGCAGCCCGACTCAACTTTGTTTATTCCAACCATGCTATGGTCATAATACTGTCTGACCGGTGCTGCGCCGCACAGCTACGACGTCATCACAACAAATCACACGTGCACTTGCAACCTTTTTTTTTTTTTTTTTTCTCTCCGTGCACTTGCCACCTGAGAGCACTCCTCTGCAATCTTTGATAACACTCCAACCTTCATGTTACAAAATGCACGTTCACTCAACAATAAAGCACTGCTCATCCTGGATTTTATATTGTTTTGATATATTTTTTAAAGTTTATATTTTCAAACGCAAAAGTACCGAAAATTGGTACCGTTGAGTACCGATACCGATTCCCAGGTACCGGGTATCGGTACCGTATCGGTTCAAATGTGAACGGTACCCATCCCTAATATTTGGTCTTACTACAGGGTTCACGTGTGATTTATCAAACGATCGTATCTCTCCAATCACATCGTAAGAATGATCGGCTGTTGATAAATGTGGCGGCTCGAAAAGAGCATCATTTAAATGTCACCCCCTAATATATACCTGATTCAGAAGACTCGTCTTCAGAGTTTACGACACCAAAGGGCGCAATACAGCCAAAAAGAGGACCCCCCCCAAGGTCAACTTTATTGGCAAAGTGCACCGTTACAATTAACAATAGGGGCAATATAGACATATTACAGAAATATGCAGCGACGGAGGTTTATGAAATAAAAGTACTTATAGTTATAAACTCAAAAAAGTTCAGTGAATATTTTACACTTGGAGCACGGACTTAGAAGTTTCCACAGAGTTTTGGTAAATGTAACAAAACATCACCGCGGCCACTAGCCACTAGCTTTTTTAGCAAAAAACAGCAAAAACTACCAGCAGTCAACCAAGCAGGTCAGTTCCAAGAGACAGAGAGGGAGATTACTGGGTCTGGAGGTTGATAAATCAACAGTCACAGCTCTCTCTCTCTGCCATGCTTCAGTCTGCCGGAACTCTCTGTGCTGCAGACTCTGACTCTTTATTTTCCAGTTTTTCCTTTCTCCTTGCTGTCCGGTCCGCAGCTTTGTTTCCTCGTGGCCTTTCGATGAATCCGGCTCTCTTTGTTGTTTGCGGCGAACAGGAAGTGCTCGGACGTTTTGATTGACTTCCCTGCGTTCCTGCAGAGAGCCGATCACAAAGCTGCAGTTTCCTGTCAGCCGACGGCTTCAATATGTGACTCTGTGCCCGGAAAGCTGCAGTCTGAGCTGCTCTCAGGTCTGAGCTGAGACTGTGCAGGTTCACAGCCAGTAGACCCAGAGTTTAACCAGCAGTTTTCAAATTATTCGCCAAAAAATACCCCCAATGTTACCCTATGGAGAGGCTACAGTGGATGACATCATCCTACAGTGCAGAGGGAGGGAAAAATTTGTCAAAAAATTAATTTGGATACTGCGCTTGAGGCCGCAGATGCCACTCTACAGAAATAATTTCTACATAGAAACATAGGAAAATTGGTCTTCTCACTCACATTGGTCTGGTAAAGCTGTCAGAGTTATAGTTTGGGCGTAGGACGCACAGATGATCCACCAACACGCACCAACAGCCTCATAGACTGCTGTGTTCTATGAGACTGTGATAAAAAGGCGGGAACATTTCTGGAGGAAAGCAGAGGAACCAGTTTCTTCTGATCGCTCTAGAAAAACTATTTCTTCATTTTTTTCTTCACAAAACACATATTTAGACGTTCAGGAAGAACTCGGGATGCTCAAAGTGAAGTCGGATTAACGGAGCTACGGTTTGATGAAATGCTTTCTGTTCGAGGAGAACGTTTTGCTGTTTTTCTTTCAGAGGTGTCAAATGTCAGAGGAGGTTGATGCAGTTAATTTCTTACGCCATTTCACAATATTTCCAAGCAAACTGTCAATGGTAGATTTTTAACAGCCTATTTGAAACTTTTCCCTCTTGGAATATATTTGTTCTTCTTATTTATTTTGCATGAATAATTCGTTTTTTCAGTTGTTTTTCCTCTCAAGTGCAGACTGTGAGCACAGAGGATTCTGGGTAGGGAGTGGCTCTGATACAATACCCAAGTGTCCCCCTCCCCCCCTCGGCCCCAGGGCCCCGCCTCGCCATCTGGGTCGCCACAGAGCGCCGTGCAGCCTTTAGGGACGATAACACACACTCTAGCAGCCGTCTTCAGTCTGATAACAGCTGAGTTAATACTCCAGGTGCAGGTGAGACGTGAAATATGATCCAAGATACCACTGAAGTTCAGTCAAACAGCAAAACGCTGCAGAGGCAGATAAAATCCTCACAGTGACTCTTACTTAGTCACTATATTTATATATTCTGTGACAACACACCCTGGAAAACCTGGAGAATTGAAGATTATCTTACAGGATTTGTAATATGTCCTGGGAAACTAATTTCATAGAAGTAGTTTAAATTTCCTGAAGCGTACATCATATTTTTACAAATTCTGCCAAAAATCCGGAAGTTAAAAAAGACACAGTCAGAGTTTAAACTTTCCAACGGCCCTCGAACGGCTCATCAGTTACGAACGTTTCCGCTATAAAAAGTGAGCAAAACTTGTTTTAAATGTTGATATTCGTGTCAGAATCTCTTTATTCTCCATGTTTCATTTAAAATAAAGCGTTTGCACTAACCAGATCCTGTTAAAAACATTAAATTCTGCTCCTCAGAGACTTCAGAGGAGGAAGAAGCAGCTCTGTGTCGTTATATCACATTATGGTGAAGCTGTTTGTTCTTTAATATCAGATTCAAACTAAAGACGACGACTGCTCGTCTACAGTCACACGAAAACATGTTCGATTTATAGACAGTTAACCCTCTAATGTACGGTAATCTACACTGTGAAGACATGATTGATTCTGCTGAGACCAACGGTCACGTGACAAATATTCACTGAAAATCTGTTTACACAGAGCAGAGAGGAGAGGACAGGAGAGGCTGGAAACATGACATGACTTCAATTTGAGGAGAAAACTGGTTTTACAACATACAGGGCACTTGGAAAAGTGTTTATATATAAATGCTGTTTTTTCACATTTAAAAAAAATATATATATTAGAGAAATCCAACTTTTTTCTGATTTCTGTCATTCTAACTGTTATTCTGCACAAGACATCTTTGAGTTGTTCTGATTGTGCTGATTCCACAGAGCTGCAGGACTTATGGATTTATATAGTAGATTGTATATACTGCAGTGAGACACGAGGACACAGAGAGGAGAATGTAAAAAGCTTAAAGGCCCTGAAACGTCTCTTTGGGGTTCAGAGGTTACCTCAGCTGTAGAAGAACTTTTATAATCCCTGCTTATGTTTCAGAGCAGTAAAATGTGTGTGATTACGTCTGAAGTTGGTCTCAAAAGTCTCAAAAACATGAGAAGAAGTTTAGACCTGCAGCCTGCAGTCTCTGTGTGAGGGTGTGCTGCCCCCTGCTGGATGTTGTAGGTGGTGCTGGTCTGCAGGGTTTTTATTTTCCTCACTGTCCTTGTATTTCATTGTAATATATAAAATCTATATAAAATCAGCTCTATACAGTAAAATATAGAGTGTCTTTTGTGCAGAATAACCGTTATAATGCCAAAAAATTATGCAAATTGAATTTTATTTATAATTTATTTACAAAAATCAGAATATATTATATTAACGTGTTGTTTTTACCATTTATTATGACATATTGAAGTATGTCATGTTTCCAGCCTCTCCTGTCCTCTCCTCTCTGCTCTTGTGATTAATTTGACATATTTAATGTGCAAAAAAAAATCAAATGAATTAACTCAAAATAAAAAAATCATAAAATAGTCTAAAAATGTGCGTTCATAAAAATAAATAAAAATCTAAGACACAATATAAAGGTTTAAAATACTTGGATAAAATATAACATAAAATAATAATAAATAAATAAATAATAAAATAGAGTTTAGAGTTTATTTATATATTTTATTCGTAATGAGAAGTAAATAAATATTTATATTCTGAGATGTAAACTTACAGTGAAACATTAAGTTAAAGGAAACATTTTGTTTAAAGTTTTAATTTTTTTTTTAATTATTATTTATTTCTGCCTCCAAATCTTTCATTTTCCACTCTTCCACACTCTCTTCCCTTTTTTTCACTGCAATATATAAAATATATGTAAATTCTGTAAGCCCTGCAGCTCTATGGAATCAGCACAGCCATGGCTAGAAGGAGCTAGTGTATTTTCTGCAAAATAATAGTTATAATGCAAAAGGAAACTATAAAATAAAGAATGCAAGTTGAATTTATTTGATCATTTATTTACAATTTACAAATTATTTCCAGCCTCTCCTGTCCTGTCCTCTCCTCTCTGCTCTGTGTAAACAGTCTGCAGTTCTGCCAAAGGTTTTAACACATTTTAAATGAGACCAGTAGGATAAAGGGATTTTCACTTTTTATTTTTATTTTTTTAAGCTCAGACTT
>NC_081527.1:22331308-22361308 GCF_030273125.1 Centropristis striata | reverse complement strand
TGTTGATATGTTTTTATGCTGTGTTGTTGTTATGCTGTGTTGTTTTTATGCTGTGTTGTTGTGATGTTGTTATATTGTGTTGTTGTTTTTATATTGTTATGTTATTGTTATGCTGTGTTGTTTATATACTCTGTTGTTTTTATGCTCTGTTGTTGTTATGTTGTGTAGTTTTAATGCTGTGTGTTGTGTTGTTGTTATGTTGTGTTGTTTTTATGTTGAGTCGTTGTGATGTTATTGTTATAGTGTGTTGTTGTGTTGTTGTTATGTTGTGTTGTTTTTATGCTGTGTTGTTGTTATGTTATTGTGTGTTGTTATGTTGTGTTGTTTTTAATGATGTGTTGTTGTTATGCTGCATTGTTTTTATGGTGTGTTGTTGTTGTGTTGTTGTTATGTTATTGTTATGGTGTGTTGTTGTTATGATGTGTTGTTTTTATCTTGTGTTGTTGTTATGTGGTTGTGTTATGTTGTGTTACTGTTGTGTAGCAGTGTGACCCTTGCTGCTCTGCGCCTCCTTGTCAGTGTGTAGTTGTTGTTGTCGTTTACACTTGATGCTCTGAGCCTCCTTAGGGGTGTTCCATCAACGTGGATTAAGGAGAAGCCCGTCTTATTATGATAAGCCTCGCTAATTTAAGTGAGAAATGCGTTCCATCAAAGTGCCCATGGTAACTTACACCACTGAACTAGCCTGCTCTGGGGCAGGCTAACTGTTAGGTTAGGCCAATTTACTGTAAATTGGCCAAGTTAGGCCAATTTACAGTAAATTAATTTTAGTTGTGAGTTCTTCGAACTTAGCCTACACCTTACTGTGATCATACAGTTGTTATTATCCAGCCTACTGATAATATAACCACTCTTATTGTATCTAGTGATCTAATTGGTAATTTATTAACAACTACAAATAACACAATAAGTAGGATTGAATTACTCGTGCATTTCATCAGTCTGCAGTGTTTCACCATGCCATCTCCCTGGCTCTGTTAAAGGTAGTAGTATTGTCTGTTATTGTGACCGTCACTTTATATTCTTCATAAAGCTCCAACAGCATCGTTTGCTCGGTCGCCGAGGAAAAATCAGCTGTTTTTCACCTCTTTTTGTGACCATTACTTGATATTCTTCATAAAGCTCCTTCAGCGCTGCTTTTCACCACTTTTTGTGACATCTTATTGGCTGCTCCCGGCTGTTCCACGATCGATTAATACGGGCTGCTTATATACTCCGCGCTGGCGCACAACGCCGGCTTGTATAGCCTGGGTTGAGTTAGCGTTGACTAGACTCAGCTGAGCTGTGTTATTGGAACTGATTTAGCCCGAAGGGAAAGTCGGTGTTAATTCTAATCAGGCCTTTTCAATGAAGCCGCGGTTTGTTTAGCCACGTTGATGGAACACCCCTCTGGTTAGTGTTACTGTGTTGTTGTTGTTGTTTACCCTTGCTGCTCTGCGCCTCCTTGTTTGTGTTAGTGTGTAGTTGTGTTGTGTTGTTTTAACGTTGTTGTAGTTATTCTTGCTGCTCTACGCCTCCTTGTTGGTATTAGTGTGTAGTTGTGTTGTTGTTGTGGTTGTTGTTTACCCTTGCTGCTCTGCGCCTCGTCCAGCAGCTCCTCGATGGCTCTCTCAGCCTCCTTCAGTCGGTCCTCAAAGGCTTTGTCGCTGACGACGTCCTGCCCCGAGCCAAGGTTATCGATCAGAGTCTGGAGGTCCTGGAGCTTCTGACGCTGCTGGTTCACCTGAGGGGAGAGAGACATTAACCCTGAGAACTGTCTGACAGGTGCTGCTTCACCTTAGGGAAACATACATTAACCCTGAGCCCTGTCTGACAGGAGCTTAGGGAGATATACATTAACCCTGAGCTCTGTCTGACAGGAGCTGGTTCATCTGAGTCTGTAAAACCTGACTATGGCTGCGTTCCAACGCCTTTAATTTCCGCCTCCTCTATCCTCGCTTGAACCGTAAGTTCTTTCGCGGGCGCCATCTTTGTGACTGTTCCAAAGCCCTTATTTGTGCTCGGAGAATAGACGATAGACGAGGCATATCGGAGGAGGCACAAACGAGGATACACGAGAGCATCCTATGCGTAAGTCTTTTAGCGGTGGCTCCGCCCCCTGACTGGACATCGGTTATTGAATAGACGCAGCAGCTGATCAGACTGATCTTATACATCGCAACATCACTGTAGTTTCATACTGGAGTGAAGACAGATCACAGATTAAACTAAAGTGTGTCACCACAAGTTTTATATTTTATTGATATGATTCACCATGTAGTTAAAATTTGTTTTATTCTGAACAACAAAAACACCACAAACATATTTCTACATTTATAATAAATTAAGAGAAAGATTGCTCTAGAAGTTTTTTCCTTTTCGTGATCTGTTTTTTCCACCATACAGGTTTATTATGGATATTATTAAAGTAAAAAAAACAAAAACAGCAGAGAGACACTTTTACATTGTTTGTCATTTTCATCAGTCCCACGTGAGGCTGATCATTGCTGAGTGTAGCTTTGATCTGAGTGACATAATTTACATTTTACCTTAATCATCTAACTTAATAAAACATTGGCCAGTGTTCAGCGGACACAATCATGTTCTGGGATATAAAATAATTATCATTGTAATTATCACCAGGATCGTCTACTACGACGGCGTATTAGGGCCATGTATGAAAAAATAAATAAATATGGACCCAGGGGAGAGGGACCCAGCCACCATGGCATGATTAAAAACACATAACATGAGGTGATGGTACTTCATCACCACATTTCATTCCTTTCTACCCGCCGGATGTCTCTTCTTCTCCATGATTGACTGTGTTTTGGGTGTTTTATCAGAGTGATTGTTTATGAGCGATCCGACTGACGCTCCCCTCCAGCCTGTCGTCACACAAATCGCTCTCTTTCAGACCTCCTCTGCTCCTTGTTGACAGTTACAGTGTGTAACGTTAGTCTAAACGTTTTTCACAGCAGCAGGTTTATTTTTCCCAGCCTTCATTCCTCACAGGCATTCTCATGTGAAGCGTCTTTACGCGTGCCATGGTGGCTGGTTTATGGAATCTTTATTCATCTCTGAAGTGTGTGTGTGCTTGCATTGGTGGCACCGGACGGACCCAGTGAGGCATGGACCAGTATTACCCCCCCCCCAGGGATGCAAAATAAGGTAAATGGGATGTACCCTATGTCTGTCAGGTAGGAGTCCGTCCATGTGTCTTCAAACCCTTCTCTCTGTCTGTCAGGTGTTTGGAGTGAGTCAGCCTTCTGTTTGTTAACCCTGCCTGCTGTCTGCCAGGTGTGAGTCTGTCTGTGTGAGTCTGTCACTTCTGTCAGTAACCCTTTCCTCTGTCTGTCAGGTGTGTGTGTCTCACCTTGTCTCTGACCAGACTGTAGCAGGATGGACACTGCTGGCAGCCCGGTGCTGAACGGTTGTAGAAATAGTTCTCCTCGCACATGTCACAGCGAGTGCCGACGAAGCCGGGCCGGCACTCGCAGCGCCCGTCCTCCTTACACTGACCCGACTGGGAGCCCTCGGGGTCGCAGTCGCATGCTGATGATTGAATAAATAAATACTTCAAAATAAGAATACAGCAGGCAAGTAAAGTATCTGGTTCTGTCAAAAAACAACTGATCAAAGAAAAAATTAAGTAAACAATGAAAATACAACAAGAAATATAAAGTAAAGAGCTGAATAAAATAAGAAATATTAAAAATAAAAAACATTATAATATAAAAAAATACAACTAATTTAAAAAAATAGCAATTGTAATACAAATGGATTACTTAAGTGAAAAACATAATAATAATAATAATAATAATAGTAAATAAAAAATAAATGATGGTAAATACATCATTATGCCAAAAAAATAATAAAAAGTTTTTTCTTTGAATTAATTCTTATTCATTTACTTTCCTATGTCATTTTCTCTTTTATTAATTAAATGTATAACCAGTTGGTGAATAAAAATGCCCCTCAAATAATTAAATAAAATGGAAAAGTAATAAATAAATACAAATACATGAGAAAGTTTGATGTTTTAAAATATAATTCATATAAAATATAATATCTGTTCTCACGTTTGCATCCAGACGAGCCGAAGCCGAAGAAGTTGACCTCGCAGCGCTCGCAGTGGCGCCCGGTGACGCCTGGCTGACACTCGCACTGACCTGATGTGATGTCACACTGACCGTTGGTGGAGCCGATCGGGTTACAGTTACACCTGCAGACAGGAGGGGGAGGAGCCAGTGAGAACACGGGACACGATGTGTGACGTCACCGTGATGTCAACGCTGTGATGCCACTGTGATGTCATTGCTGTGATGTCAGAGAGGCGACCTCACCGTTCGCAGCCGTTGTTGCTCATCAGGTTGAAGAAGCCAGGCTCGCAGGCGCTGCAGTCGCGCTCCGCCACGTTGGGCAGACACTGACACTGACCGGTGACCTGCGAGCAGGCGGTCTGCCGGCCCACGGTGCCTGCCGGAGAGCAGGAGCAGGCTGGGGGCGGAGACAGGTCATGTGATCACAACGTTAAAGGGTGGTGGACAAACAACACACGATTTAAAACTGGCGAGCAGTTACATGGCTACAAGGCTACGAGGGCGCCCCCTGGTGACTAGAACAAACTAGTAACAAATCAAAAAAAAAAAAATTATCCTAAAATTCCACTTGAATACAGTAAATATTTTTTATTTTTTAAAGCAGGACTACTTATTTTATTAAAATCTTTATTATTGTTTTATTTTAGTTCATTTATTTAACTGAAATGATCAAATTTAATTGTTTTAATTTAATTTAAGTGATTTTTCTAAATTGATCCATCATTATTTTTCTATTTTATTTGATCTATTTTACTAAATGTATCTCATAATATTTTTCTGTTTCAGTTGATTTATTTTCTTAAGCTGATCCCATCAGCTGAGCTCACGTTTGCACTTGTCTCCGGCGCTGGTGGCGAGGGCATTGCCGTAGAAACCGTCCTTGCAGCGGTCGCAGAAGAAGCCGTCGGTGTTGTCGATGCACTTGAGACACTCTCCGGTGGAGCGGTTGCAGTTCCCCACAGCGTTCGGGTCGATGTTGTCGCTGCACTTACAGGCACGGCAGGGACGAGGCGGACCGCTGGCGCCCAGCGGGTCGCCGAAGAAACCGTCGTCACACAGCTCACATCGCTTTCCTGATCCGAGACACCAAGTTATCCATGGTACAGGTGTGTGTGTGTTACAGTGTTTTACAGTGTGTGTGTGTGTGTGTGTGTGTGTGTGTATGTGTGTGAGTATGTGTACCTGTGGTCCCTGTAGGACAGTTGGTACAGACCACCTCTCTGGTCTTGGGGACCACGGCGCACGTCGCTCCGGCGGGACACGGACACGGCTGACAGTCATCTGAGGAGCCGCGAGTCGCATCGCCATAGAAACCGTCTTTACAACGTTCACAGCTCAGACCAGACGTGTGGTCACGACAGTCACACGCTCCTACAGTCAGACAGACAGACAGACAGACAAGTAGAGAGAGAGTCAGTCAGACAGAGAGATGAAACTCTTCGATGAGACTCTCAGGTTTTCGCCTGAAAATCAAACAAAGCCAGCAGAAACCAGTCAGCCAGTCTGTGGTGTACCTGAGTCGGGGTTGCAGGCCTCGCTGTGTCCGTTACAGTTGCAGGGCTCACAGGAGCTGAAGGCTCCGAGCTCGGGTCGGGCGCGACGGTATCCCAGCGTGCACTGCTCACAGTGTTGCCCCTGGTAACCCTGAGGACAGGTGCATCGCTCCACCCAGTGAGCGGAGACTCCGGGGCCACGGCGCGCCGTCACCAGCGTCACGTCGTCCAGGTACCCGGCGCCTGATGTAACACGTTATGATTATTATTATTATTATTATTACTAATAATAGACACGTCAGTGAAGGGTCTCTGTGTCCGTTTATGTGTGTAGTGTTGTTGTGTGTTGTTGTGTATTGTGTGTGAAGTTGTGTCTGTTCTTGACGGCTGTCAGGTTTGTATTGTTGTGTTGTTGTGTTGTTGTGTAGTAGTATAGTTACTCTTCTCGCTGTAGGTTCCTCTGATCTTGACGGCCGTCAGGTTGTGCAGCAGCTTCTGGAAGTCAGCGTGGCTGATGGTCGGCCTCCAGGGGTAATCAGTGCTGTCATGGAGCCTGACCACAACAACAACAACAACAACAACAACAACAACAACAACACATTACATTACACTACAAACAGATTACAGAGGTTATTTGTTGTATTTTGATTATTTTTATGTTAAACATTTTATATTTTCTGCAGTTTTTACTTTGTTTTATTCAGTGTTTCTATGCTGAAGCAGATTAACAGATTACCATCACAACATTTTAAACCAGAGGGGTGTTCCATCAAAGTGACTAAACAAACCGCAGCTTCATTGAAAAGGCCTGATTAGAATTAACACCAACACTGAATTGAGGCTAAATCCGTTCCAATAACACAGCTCAGTGTGTCTAGTCAACGCTAACTCAACCCAGGCTAGACAAGCTGGCAGACGGGAGCAGCCAATAAGATGTCACAAAAAGTGGTGTTAATCAGCGCTGAAGGAGCTTTATGAAGAATATCAAGTGACGGTCACAATTACAGACAATACTACTACCATTAACAGAGCCAGGGAGATGGCATGGTGAAACACTGCAGACTGAAAATGCACGAGTAATTCAATCCTACTTATTGTGTTATTTTTAGTTGTTAATAAATTAAGAATTAGATCACTAGATACAATAAGAGTGGTTATATTATCAGTAGGCTGGATAATAACAGCTGTATGTTCAGTTAGGTGTAGGCTAAGTTGGGAGAACTCTGTAAATTGGCCTAACTTGGCGAAGTAACCCTGTCCTATATTAATTATTCTGTTCTTGTTCAGCCAAAAAAGGACTTGGACATGAAAAAGTAATAATGTTTGGGCTGTATCTTCATTCTACAGATTGTGTATAATCATGCACCTTGCTGCAGGACACAGCTGGAACAACTACAGCAGCAAGCAATGATGAATATGAGAAATTAAATAATAATTGGCAACTACATAATCAGCTAAGCTACTCTTTGACATGTTTTCTTTTACAGGATGTAAAGCGTCATATGCTTATGGGAACTGAAAACCAAAAACTCAATATGGAGACAAAAAGCTAAAAATGTAATAAATTAAATTGGAGATAAAATAACTAGAGAATGGTGTAAGTATACATTTGACCACAGCAGAAGGTCCTGGGTTAGACTGCATTTAATGTGTTTTTTTGTCTTAACATCTAGAACAAAATGAACAAATAAAGGACTACTAAAAACTTTTGCACACTTTTCTCAAATTATACATGTTTCGCTTTCAAAAAAGTTGCAAAAAATTAAACAACAGTTTGACTGAAATAGGTGTGTAAATTCATGCCTCGCCATATTGTGAGAAAAAAGGTCTAAACCAGACTGTAACATGAAAAAACTAAGTCTAAACTTTCCACACGGACATGACAAAAGTGACATGCACGCGAACAGAAACGTGGCGGAACTGACTTTTGGGTTTTTGTTTCTGCCCGTCTGGAATTATTTGACACACAGCTAAAGTAAGCTCGACAGTTAGCCTCCCCCGGAGCAGGCTAGTTCAGTGGTGTAAGTTACCATGGTTACTGAGTGGGGACTCACACAAACTACTTTGATTAAAAACATCTCTCACTTAAATTAGAGAGTTTTATCATATTAAGCTAGGCTTTTCCTTAATCCACGTTGATGGAACAGCCCTCAGATGAGACAATCTGACTCATCAGTAATAATAATGATAATAATAATGATAAAAATAATAATGATAAAAATAAAAATAATTATGATAATAATAATAATAAAAATAATAATAATAATAATGATAATAATAATATAAATAATCTGACCTGAACACGTATGTCTGCATGTTCTCGTTGGGGTAGGCGTTGCCCTGGGCGATGAGCGGCACGGCGACGCGCAGGTCGGCGCCCTCCAGCACCAGGTCCTCCGCCGACAGCCGCGTGTCCCTCCGGTCCACCCGGAAGCTCAGGGTCAGGTTCTGTCCGTAGCTCAACAGCTGGTCCCCCAGGAACTTCTCTGTACACCAGACAACAAAAGGTTAACACCCAGACTCAGAAATATTAGAACATATAGTGAGGATAAAACAAAAAGCAGAATAAAATATACAAATAATGAAAATGAGAAGAAGAAAATAAAAAATAATATTGAAAAAAAAAACTCAATAAGGTAAAAAGTATAATAAAAAAAAATTAAAAATAAAAGGCAGAATAAAATAATAATGAAAATAAATCAAAACGATAGAGTAATAAGTAGAACAAAATAAAAAAATAAAAAGCAGAATACGGTATGTATATATATATATATATATATATATATACACATACATATATATATATATATATATATATACACATACATATATATATATATATATATATATATATATATATATATATATATATTAAAAGAAATAAAAGAATGAAAATCAAGTGAATAAAACTAATAAAATTTAATTAAAAATTTTATATAAAAATTATAAAAAAGAAATGCATGAAAAATGTATACACTTAAAACATATTTTCAATAAACACATTTTCAAATAAATGAAATAATATTAAAAAAAAAAATGTAACATTCCTTTTTAATACCATACGCATTTATTTATTGAGACACTTTTTCATTTAATTTTGATTCCGGCAACATTTTTATCACTGTAAAATCAACTGACAGAAAACTTGATGAGAAGAGGCTTAAGTGTGTGTGTTTGTGTGTATGTGTGTGTGTGTGTGGATACCTGGGGCCACGAAGTACATGGGGAAGTAGTCCTCTGAGATGAGGGAGATCTCCTGTCCGCTGGGAGACCACTGCACGGGGACACTGGAGCCGTCCCTCTGCTGCCCGGTCCACTGATCGTCATCTACACACACACACACACACACACACACACACACACACACACACACACACACACACACACACACACACACATTAGAGTAGTGTTAGTGGTACCTCAGGTCTCGGGTCAGATTTGATGGTCAGGTCCAAGGTTAGATTAGGAGGTCTGGTATGGGGTCAGAGGTCAGATCTGATGGTGAAAGTGTTGGTTGGTACCTCTGTGGAAGCTGGAGGTGACTGTGTGAACGCTGAAGCCGTCAGCGCTGTCACACACAGACGAGTGCTGGAAGCAGAAACACGGCGTGCAGCCCTGAGCGTTCTGAGGGTCCAGGTTGAAGAAGCCCAGCTTACACCTGACACGGACACACAGACAGAGAGAGACACAGACAGGTCATCACACATGAAACCTTCCTAGACATAATAATAATAATAATAACAATAAAAACAACAATATTAATAATACTTGAATAACTGGAGGACAGAAGCTGCTAAAATAATAAATAAATGACTAAATAAATGCACCAGAAATAATATTAGAAATATAGGCATTAATTAAATGGTTGAATAAATGTCCTTCATTTATTTTTCCTTGGACTTAATTATTATTATATTTATTACTATAATAATAATAATAATAATAATCATAATTATTATTATTATTATTCACATTAATATAATTATTGTTATAATCATTATTATTTTTTATTATTATTAATATTATTATTATCATTTTAATAATTCTAATTATTATTATTATTATTATTTAAATTGTTATCATTATTATTAGTATCCACAGTGCCTCCTGGTGCTTGTCAGCTCTGAGGACTTTACTGCTCTAAAGGAATAAATATGTTTAACCCATTGAAGCCTGGAAAGCGGATACGTCGTTTTGTAGTATTTGTATAAGCTGTCAAATACTTTTGAATTTCATTTCCATCTGCTACAGAGGCTGAAAAATCTATTATTTAGTAGAAGCGTTGACACTTCTGTTGAATTTCCAGAAAAACTTCAGGTTTTAGGGGCTTATTTTAAAATCACCCAGAGGTTTTACAGGAGTTTTAGGCCTCAATGGGTTAATATTCAAACCTTCAGAGGAGACGACAGCTGATTCAAACAGAACCCTAATAAACATGAACAGCTGTTACCTGTCACAGCTGAAGCCCTCCACGTTGTCTTTACAGCGACACTGACCCGTGTTCACGTCACACTCCTGAGTACTGCCGGAGGGCGAGCAAGAGCACGGCCTGATGGAGGGAGACAGAGAGAGAGAGAGAGAGAGAGAGAGAGAGAGAGAGAGAGAGAGAGAGAGAGAGAGAGAGAGAGAGAGAGAGAGAGAGAGAGAGAGAGAGAGAGAGAGAGAGAGAGAGAGAGAGAGAGAGAGAGAGAGAGAGAGTTAATGAATGATGATGTTTAAACAGAGAGAGGTGCAGCAGAGCATCAGGAGGAGTTCCTCAGGTGTAAACAGTGTTCATGTGTTCATGTGTTGATGTCTCCAGCAGGGGGTGCACACTCTTCACTCACTGCTGAATTATTTTTCATGGTAAGCTTTTCCATCCGTACCTGTGTGTGTTTAATAAAGTCTCTGTTCACTGATTGTGCTGGAATGTCCCGACCTCACAAACCAAATACAGAGCTCATAAAGCTGAGGAACGGCTCAGATTAAATCAGTATTTATCGCTCGTCTCCTTTTGAAGTTAAAGAGTTAACAGTTTGTGCATGCAGCAGATCAGATGGTGCTGATAAGAGCAGAGGAGTTTACAATCATTCATGTTTACTCCAGCCAGAGAAATGTTGAGAGGAATGTGCTGCGACCTTTAAGGATATTTACAGAAACTCTTCAGACTGAACAATCTCTCAGAGTGATACTACACGTTCTTATTCTAACACTGATGTTTCTGCAGCTGTTCAATGAACAACATGTCAGACTAAATATAAACTTGAGTTTGATGCATCCTGATTAGAATCAGTGTATAGGTGGAGGCTGAAGAATAAACCGTGGATCATAAACTTTCATCATAAAGTGGAGCAGAAAAGGAGAAACTGGTACAAAAAAAGACACAAACTAGTGCAGAAGAGATGCAAATTGGTGCAGAAAAACATGACGACCCTCAGATACTTTGTCTCCAGAAATATGAAACTGACCCCACTGGTGTTGAAACTAAACCGAACTCAGTGAACATGTTGATGACAGGGTGTGTGTGTGTGTGTGTGTGGTGTGTGTGTGGTGTGTGTGTGGTGCGGTGTGTGGTGTGTGTGTGGTGTGTGTGTGTGTGTGTGTGTGTGTGTGTGTGTGGTGCGGTGTGTGGTGTGGTGTGTGTGTGTGTGGTGTGTGTGTGTCTGAGTGTCCTTACCTGCAGCCGGCCTCGGTCAGACTGTGGAAGCCTGGCTGGCAGCGGTCACACTTCTCTCCGCTGACGCCTGGTTTACACGCACACACTCCTCTGTTGTCACACTGAGGGGACTCCGAGCCTGCACACGTACACACACACACACACACACACACACACACACACACACATATTAACCTTGAACAACGTGCTAACAATCAGCTAACAACCACTAGGACCGTTCTGAGCTGCTGCAGCTGCTTCACATTAAGTGGTTTTCTGTCAAATACCAGTTGAACCACACAGCTCACTGTTTCACTGGTTTCACTGTTTTCACTCACATTAACAGATTCTATAACGTTTCCTTCTGTCCACACCAGCAGATCTGTGTCTCACATCAGGGACATGAAGAAATGTACACAAAGAGAAACTAAAATCTCACATAAAGAGGCTGAGACGCTCTCTTGGAAAATCCTTCTTGGTGCGTTTGAGTGATTGTGGGCAGGGGCGCATTAATGAACGGGCTAACCTGGGCTACAGCCCCAGGGCCCCTACCATGGGGGGGGGGGCCTCTAAAAATTGAGAATAATTATGTCAGCTAATAACACTCGACTGTAATGCACATGAGGCTGTAATACAGGGACATCTGGTGATTAAAGTGACGGGGAAGGTGCTCCCCTCCTCCCATATCTCTCATGTTCATACAAGGTAATAAAATCACACCATATACAGGTGCATCTCAATAAATTACAAAATGCTAGAAAGTTTATTTATGTCAGTAATTCAATTCAAAAAGTGGAAATAACACATTATATAGATCAATTATCCAAAGAATGAAACATTTCATGTCTTCATTGATTCAGTTTCTTCTAATTATAATGATTATGGCTTACTTTTAATGAAGACCTAAAATTTTACTGTCTCAAAAAAATGTATATTACAAAAGACCAATTTTAAAAAGTCTGTTTAATATGGAAATGTTGGCCTCTGAAAAGTATGTCCATCTATATGACTCAATACTTGGTTGGGGCTATTTGACCAACCAAGGAGAGCAAGAAAACTCAAGAATAACAAGCTACACAATAAGAGAGAAAAGAAAACAATAAAACTACAGCTGACGATGTGAAGAACAGGAAGTAACCAAACCATCTGAAGCTGTCACAACATCAGAAAGCTTCTCCAGCTTCTACACAACTAATAATTGAAATATTATGAAGACAGGATGACTCACATCAATCTCATGTCTGTTCAGTGTATAACTGCAGCAGCTGGTTAGCTTAGCTTAGCATAATGAATGGAAACAGAGGGAAACAGCTAGCCAAAGGTCACATACTCCAACTCACTGATGTTTGTTTCAATGTGTTGAAGCAACACTGAGGCTTTTATTTTGGTGAACTTACCGACGGTGTTGCAGCTGCAGGCGAGGCATCGGCTGCCGCTCGCATCACGGTAGTAGTTGTCAAGGCAACGCTCGCAGTTCGGCCCGTCGGTGTTGTCGGCGCAGTTCCGGCAGTGACCTCCGTGACCTCTGGCCCGGTACAGCTCGGCATCAAAGTAACACTCAGAACTCTTCCCGTTACAGTCACAGGCTGAGGAGGAGATAGGAGGAGGAGGAGGAGGAGGAGGAAGAAGAGAGAGAGATAGAGAGAGGAGGAAAAGAGAGGAGGAGGAGAGAGGAGAGAAAAAGCAGGAGAGAGAGAGAAAGAGAGAAAGAGAGGAGGAGGAAAAGAGAGGAGGAGAGAGGAGAGAAAAGGAGGAGGAGAGGAGAGAGGGGGGGAGGAGGAGAGAGAGAGAGAGAGAGGAGGAAAAGAGAGGAGGAGGAGGAGGAGGAGAGAGGAGAGAGAGAAGTGGAGGAGGAGAGACAGGAGGAGAGAGAGGGGGAGGAGGAGGAGAGAGAGAGGAGGAAGATTCTGTCACTGATTCAATATTATGCAGATAATACTACTACAGCTTTACTGCAGATAATATAACTACTAGTCTATAGCAGCAGTAAAGCAGCAGTATTATTATTATTATGAGTATGAAGCCAGTGGAAGACGACAGAGGCAGTGTTTCTGTCAGTTCTGTTAAACGGTGAATGAAACAGTTAAAAGGTTAGAGGAGGTGAAGCCTCAGCTGTTGTTCTGCTGGATGGATTAAGTGACTGTGGGAGAGAAACTGTTCCTGCAAACTGATGGTCTGTTAGTCTGTGTTAGTCATGCCTCTGACAGCACTACAGCTCCCACAATCCCCCTGGGACCTGCTGAGTCGACTCTCTGTGACTCACCGCTGCTGTTAAATTATCTATATGATCATTAGGATTTCTTATGTCGGGAACTTACAGTACAGGCCAAAAGTTTGGACACACCTTCTCATTCAATGCATTTCCTTTATTTTCGTGACTATTTACATTGTAGATTCATCAAAACTATTAATGAACACATGTGGAATTATGTACTTAACAAAAAAGTGTGAAATAACTGAAAACATGTCTTATATTCTAGTAAGCAAAGGGTGGCTACTTTGAGGAATCTAAAATACAAGACATGTTTTCAGTTATTTCACACTTTTTTGTTAAGTACATAATTCCATATGTGTTTATTCATAGTTTTGATGCCTTCAGTGAGGATCTACAATGTAAATAGTCATGAAAATAAAGAAAACACATTGAATGAGAAGGTGTGTGTCCAAACTTTTGGTCTGTACTGTAGATGTTAGGGAAATAAAGTTAAGTATTTATGCAAGTTTATGAAAACATAAACTAAACTTCTGCAAGCTTATACATGTCTAATTAATGTTTAAATATAAAATACATTGAAGTTTAACATTAATTACACATGTATAAGCTTGCAGAAGTATATATATATATATATATATATATATATATATACACACACACATACATATATACATACGTGTGCATATATATATATATATATATGTACATATATACACATATATGTATATATATATATATATATATATATATATATATATGTGTGTTTACAGGCTTTGATATGTACATCACATGTACGACACTTTTATATTGATACATATATTTTAAATGTATAAATGAATGTGACACATATGTAAATAAATGTATCACACATATACAAACTTATCTGTATGGAGTAGAAACGTGTCAAAATATGAGATTGTTTAGATTTTTGTTCACACTTTGTACATAAATGCTTCTACGTGGTATGTATGTATATTTGATCAATATTAAAGGAACATATGTCTATCTATGAGGTGTGAGCGCTGCAGTGACTCACGCAGGCAGTCGTTGGGGCTGTCGGCGGTGGCTCTCCTCCACGGCCGGTCGTTGTAGAACGGTTTGCACACGTTGCAGTCGTCTCCGTCCGTGTTGTGTTTGCAGTTACACACCAGACGACCCCGGCTGTTCTTCACACACTCACTGGCGTGGCCGTTACACTTACACCTGACACACACACAGAAACAGTCACAGGTTACACCATGACACAATGAGAAGTGTTGCCTAGCGACGCTTTTACAGCCCAGAGTTCAGTTCCAGCTGCTGGTTGAATCCTTGTTCCGGGTTGTTTGGTCTCTTATGAAGCTCACACAGTTCTCCACTCTCCATCTGTATATGTTATCAGCCAGAGACAGACTGTGTGTTTGTGTGTGTGTGTGTGTGTGTGTGTGTGTGTGTGTGTGTGTGTGTGTGATGTGGTCTCTGGCTCTGGTTGAGGTTGGGGGACCCTGTGAACAGGTCTGGACTTGCCTGCAGCTCCTCTCTGATTGTTCGGGTGTTTGTTGGCAGAATGAGGGGGAAAACCTGACGCCCAGCAGGAAGCCTGCAGGCACACAGGCGCACACACACACACACAGACACAGACACACACAGACACACACACACACACAGACACACACACACACACACACACACACAGACACACACACACACACACACACACACACACACACACACACACACACACACACACACACACACACACACCACATCTGTGTGTTCTCACTAATAACCAGCTGTGATGAATAGAAGAATCCATGCAGCTTTTATTAAACATTGATCTAACTGTTCCCCTGTGATTCCGTGTGATTTGTGTTTGAGGCGTTCTTCTTTAACTGTTCATTGTTGGTGAGATTCTTTCACTGCTGTGAACATTTAGAACAAAGTCAAACTTGTTCTCATTTCCTCAACTCAATAATAGATTGAAGAGATCAGAATCCTCTGAAGACTTAAATGAAGTTAAATAAAGCTGATTTATCTGAGCTGCTGACTCTGACTTCAAGTTAACAAGATTTCTGTTTGGTTTCCTGTAGATTCAGTCAGCTCCGACTACAAGTTTTTCTCTGACTTTAATTAGCCGCCAAACCTTTAACTTTAAGTTAATAATTACCAGTTCAGTTCAGCCTTAAGTTGCTCTGACCAACATTAGAAACTAGACTTTTATCTGTTTCTTTAGTTGCGTACTGAACTGTTTGCATCGACTTGAAGTTAGAAACTAAAAGTTTCTCTGTGACTTCAGCTACTAAACTGTAACTTCACAAACTAAACTTTGACCTTCAGCTTCAGTCAGCAACACTTTTATATCTGACTGTTGAGCTGCTGAAGCTTCAACTGGAAGTTACTGACCTGACATTAGATGTTAGCTTCAACAAAACAGCTGGCTCTCAGACAGAGAATAAACTGAAGGTTCATTTATACTGAAACATTATTTTTGGACAATAAATCTCTTGTTCCTCCACAGAGGTTCAGCTCAGTGAAGTCGTTTTGAGGAGTTTTATTTTATTTTATTTTATTTTATCTCTCTGAGCTACTGTGATTGTATCGGTATATTTTAAATGTGATATGGAATTAGACCAAATCGCATATATCGATATAGTTAAAAAAAATAATCTTTTTTTATATATAAATGCTGCCCTTACTAGGGTTCGTCATTTAGTTCTCTTGTAATGTTCGTTATTCTTTTCTCATATAAATATATTCATTTCAGAAAAAGATTGGCCTATTTCATTTCATAGGCTATTTTTATTTTTGATATTTTTTTTATTTAAATGTGCACTTTATGGAGCTTTGATTTTTTTTTTAAAAAGGTACTCCTGTTGTTATACATTATTTATGTTCACTTAAATAAACAGTTTCAATAAAACTACTTGTGACATGTCATATTTGACGTTGACTGAACATTTGCTCTCAGTTAGCAAGAAAAATATATGGGGATATATATTGTATATCGACATTCAGCCTAAATATATTGGGATATGACTTTTGGTCCATATCGCCCAGCTCTAATTTGTCGTCTCTGAGCTGCTGCGATTGGTCGTTTGTCTGAGCTGCTGTGATTGGTCGTTTGTCTGAGCTGCTGTGATTGGTGGTGCTGCAGGTGAACCTTCAGGTGAGTGATGGAGCTGTCAGAGCTGCTCCTTGGGTAAATAACGGAGGTGGAGCAGCTCTGACAGGTGCTGCAGCTCCTCTCGTATGGGCTGAAACATGTGCCACCAGAAGCTGAATTTGAATTATTTATATTTGAATTTGATTTGCTGAACTTGAATAATTGCATTAAAAAACTGAATTTGAATCACATAATTTGAATTTGTATTGTTCAATTTGAATCTTTGCATTAAAAAACTGAATTTGAATTGTAATTTGAAATTGAATTTATTAGTTTGGAACTGAACATTCAGTTCTCACAATCCAAATTAAATTTTCTGCTACGAACATCTGGCGAGTTGAGCACAGATACACAGAGCGCCTCTCCAGTCAATCAGCACCTCCGTTATTTTTTGTAACATTTGTTGCCACCCGGTTAATGCGGTAATGGAAGTTTACCATTTATTCAGAACAATACAAATTCAAATTATGTGATTCAAATTCAGTTTTTAATGCAATTATTCAAGTTATAGGTGGGTGCATATTTGAGAAAAAAAACACCTAACCCTAAACATTTCTAACAAAAGGTTTCTCAGCTGTTTCTTGTAGAATTAGATGTCCTTAATAACATACTTAAAGTTTACTAAAAATCTGACCACTAGAAAGGTGTCATTTTCAAGATGGGCAGGAAGCACCAACACTAGGCAAAGCCTTATGAGAAAGGAGAAATATGAAATTACTGAAGGGAAACTGTAAAGTGTCTTTGGTGCAAGCAGGAAGGCTCACTGGAACTGCACAGATCTTTGTGGTTGTAAATGTAATAAAAAATATGAGTGAAGCTAATAAAGTTCAATTAAATGTATGCATGTTTATCTATCTATCTATCTATCTATCTATCTATCTATCTATCTATCTATCTATCTATCTATCTATCAGATCAAATAATCATTTAGTGATATTGTCAATAACTTTAATGACTCCTTGATGCAGAAAATGTAGATTTTGACAACAGGATTGACCTTCTGAGTGGCTTGGAAGATATATTGGTTCTCATAGATTTTATATGGCTGCCATCTCCGATCCATGATCTTGATGAAGTGGCTCCCATCAAAAATTTAAACCTATGGCGATTGAGAGCATGTGGAAAAAATTGGAGCTTTTTTGTATGACGTGTCCATAAAAATTGAGTAATGGAAATGGGGTATTTCTTGGAATCAAAAATTGGTAAACTCAAGAGAGGGGGGATGTCGCTAACCTGGGAGGGTATTTCGGGAGGGGTGGGTGGGTAAAGGGAAGTGAATACTACTTGTTGTATTACTGTATTTGACTTGTTTTACGCCCTTCTCTTTTGAAAATAAAAATAATTGATCACAAAAAAAAATTGGTAAACTTTTAGTATGTTTTTAAGGACATCTGATACTACTGTAAACCACTGAGAAACCATTTGTTATAATTTTTTTAGGGTTAAACCATATTTGCACCTGACGATTAAGCAATTCAAATTCAAATATAAATAATTAAAATTCAGTTTCTGGTGGCACATATTTCAGCCCATACTCTGGTCCCCGTTCTTCTCGCCCCGCCCCGTTCCGGTCCCTGTAATCCAGCCCTGCCGGCCAGGAATGTGAGGAATGCTGGCTGTGTAATGGAAATCTGCTCCACATTTCAAACAGATTACTGCTGCAGCGCGGCCTGTTCAGCTCTCTGTAACGCCTGTCCACAGAGTTATCAGACGAGCAGGAAAAGGAGTTCTGATGTGGATTCCTGAGCGGACCACACAGGGACACATCAAGACCAGGACCCACAAAACCTCCTGACCGCAGCGGGTCTCTGTCTGAGCAGGTTCTTTATGGAGCTCAGCTGCTGGAACTTGTTCACTTCGCACATGAAGAGAGGAAACTTTAATGCTAATGAGAGTGTCAGGAGTCAGCTTACCTTCCTCCCACAGCGAAGTCAGAGATGGCGTAGTAGTAGGACTTCAGGACCTTCGGGTCGTTGAAGACCTCGTCTCCGAACGTGTTGAGCCTGTTCAGGGTCACTCTGATGTCTGTAGCCGTCACCCAGTCCTGAAAGACACGGGGACAAGGTCAGGGACAAAGACAGAGACAAAACGTCCAACACAGAGAAACAACACAGAGACACAATGAAAGAGACACAAAGATACAAAGACAGAGACACAGAGACAGACACACAGAGACAGACACTCAGTATGTTTATATGACACTTGAAAAAAACAAATTATTGCCTTTATCTGACTATAACTGTACAACTAAAGTGCATGTAAACGTGTTAGTCCGACTAATGGACACCCAGATAATGTGATTAGAATCGGATTTTCGCCGGCATGTATGACAAGACAACGCAGGTGCGCATGCTCCATCCCCTTACCAGCCGCACTGCCGTATGACCCCTGGAACAAAAACATCCAAGAAAGCCGGTCGCATTAGCCTACGACATTAGCCGGTCGCATTAGGCGGTGTTAGCTGGTCACAATAGCCGTAGCAATGGTAGCGACGGCACAAAGTGTCAAACTTAAGTCAACCAGAAAGGGCGCCATATTAACCCGCTGACGCATATCGCCACCCAGTGTTGAGGAGGAGGACATGTTCCCGTCAGTTATTCAATTTTCTCAGTTGCGTGTAAACTGGGACAAGGACAGAAGTCATATTAGACGCCAAAATCGATTTTTAAGCATAGCTCGATTAAACTATGCATGTAAACGCACTGACAAAGACACAAAGACAGAGAGACAGAGAGACATAGACGGAAACACAGATACACAGATACACAGATACACAGAGACAGCGTCCCTCAGCAGATGAACATGGACAGTCTGGGACAGAACCAATCAGAAACACCAGAGAGACATCAGCTGTCAGAGATCAGGAGTCAGAGATGAAACTAGTGAACTGAATGAATAACTCAGAGTTAGTACAAAGTCAAATTCAAGCACTTTTCAAAGAACCTTAACCAAAGTCTGCAGACTCATCACTTCTAAATTCTCTCTATAAATACAATTGTGCAAAAATGATGTTTACAGAATTCCTCTATGACAGCAATTAATGCAGATTATCACTTATTTTACTGTTTGTGTGTACGGCTTCACATGGCGGGACAATTAAAAGGAGAACCGGCTGATTACTTGATGATTTTGTTGATCTGACAAACAGATTCAGTGTCGTACACGAGAGATTTATGAGAACTTGTTGCATTTGACACAAACACAATTTAATAATGGTCCAGATCTGATGTAGGAGTCAAGTACTAATGGATATATATTGCGAGAGTTTGAAAATCACATAAAAATAGAAAAGTTAAGATAAGAATATGGAAATGATTCTGTCATTTGTGTTGTTGTGCTGCAGCCTGCAGACAGGTAATGCAAGTAGAGTCCAGTTATGAACAGATCACAGGGTTGTGGCTGTGATTCAGATGTTAAAAATATCATTTTCACATAGGCTACAGTGCATGTCAAAAAGGACTCATTTGTTCTGTGCAACTCGGTCACAAATACACCAGGCATATTTTTAGCGTGTTTAGAAGAAAGCTTCTATTAAAAACATGCTCATCAGGAGGAAGCAGAGGGGACGTAGTTAGCTCTGGCGGGCACGCCGCGGCCGGGACGCAGTGGCTGCACCCGGGCAGGAGAGTTTAATTTCAAACACGAGTGATTGTGTCGTTATAACACAAAGTTATGATGAAAATGAAACATTTCCAAGGAGCATATTGAATTCAAGCAAATTCCAAAGCTTGGACGGTTAAAACTGAGCAAAACTTTGTATAAAGGCTGATAATCATGTTGTCATGATGTGTCATGTCGTGTAAGACGGATGGAGCAGAATGAAGCAGCTGAGGCTGGTGGAAGCATCATTAGTTCTGCAGATGTTTTGCTCATTAACCACATTTATTGGACACTTTGAGCTGATGACGGAGTCAGAGGACAGTTCCTCCTGAGGGAACATTAATGCCATCTTCATCACAACAGTTGATCAGATTTGTGTCTTTGAAGCTCACCTGACCATCACTGCAGCAGCAGACTCACATGTTCAGAGAGGAACTGGAGCTCTGAGGAAACAGTGACGCAACACCACAAACACTCCAACTGGGACATTTCAGTGAAATGAAATGTATTTTTCTTGGCGCTGCGATATGAGAGCAAGATGGAGAGAACACCTGTTCTATGGAGGAGGAGGAGGGGGATAAAGCATGTGAAAGGCTCCTGGGAAAGTCAAGAGTGAAGGCCACAGATAGCTTTGTTCACTATCAGCAGGAAGTCTTATCAGCCCAGAAAGTTTTTACAGAGCAGGACGAGAGCTGGAGCAGCTGCTGGAGGAGGACAAGCAGTGTCCCTGGCCTCAACAAGGCTGCTGCTGCTACACGCTGCTACACGTTGTTGCTGCATCATGCTGCTGCTTCATCATGCTGCTGCATCATGCTGCTGAATCATGCTGCTGCTGCATGAAGCAGCATGATGCAGCAGCAGCAGCATGATGCAGCAGCAGTAGCATGATGCAGCAGCATGATGCAGCAATATGATGCAGCAGCATGCAGCAGCAGCATGATGATGCAGCTGCATCATGCTGCTTCATGAAGCTCATGATGCAGCAGCAGCATGAAGCAGCAGCATGATGCGGCAGCAGCAGTAGCATGCTGCTGCATCATGTTGCTGCATCATATTGCTGCATCATGCTGCTGCATCATGCTACTGCTGCTGCATCATGCTGCTGCTGCTGCAGGGAGGGGAACACGAGTCACAGTGTTCATCCAGATCTGATAGGAACACGCTGCTGGCAGGGAACATGTGAAACCAGATGGGGCTCAGAGCCAAGGCTCGACACCTCGTCTGTCTCATGCTGACCAGAGGGACAATAATTCTCTGTACTGCAGCATCACAACTTACAGGAGGACAGACTGAAGCTCATTGTTAGTAATAAATGATCACACAGTTTCTTGGCTTTCCAAACGTCTCTCCCTGTTCTCCTTTAAAGAGAATAAAGTTCTGACTCCCAGCCTCGGAAGGAAACTGTTCATAGATCTGCCGACAGCCGGCTGGCATCCGCTCAGATCTGCTTTCTTACGTGTTCAGACGGATGGAATAACCGAATAAAAGGAGAAATCTGGCCATAAAAACAGAGAGAGGTCACAGAGGAAACAGCAGGAGTTTAAATCATGTTGAACATTTCTCCTCCTCCTCTCACACTCTTATGTTAAACCCTCAGAGAGCTGCTGGGAATGTGGATTCCTGCAGTCAGCTGTGACTCTCAGCCCACTGCCTCAGACAGGAAGTGGACCTTTCACAATACGACCACCTCTTAGCTTCTACCAGATGTATTTATATATTTACTCCAGAGTCATAAACAAACCACCAGTTAGAAGAGCAACTACAGCTAATGGCTGGAGGTCCTCGTGTTTCACTGCAACATATAAAATCTATATAATCTATAAATTCTAGAGCAACATGTCTTTGTGCAGAATAACACAGAACGACAGAAATGAGAAAAAAGAAAAGAAAATTGTAATAAAATAGAATTAATATAAACACTTCCAAGTGTCCTGAATGTAGTGAAACCAGTTTTCTCCACATATTGAAGTATTGTCATGTTTCCAGCCTCTCCTGTCCTCTCCTCTCTGCTCTGTGTAAACAGCCTCTCCTGTCCTCTCCCGGTTTTAGAACATTCAGGAGACTTGGAAATGTGTTTTAAAGATCAGATGAGAAAAACTCAGCTTAAAGCTTCCTGACAGTCAGTTATGTGGCGTTTAATGACTGTCAGTGTTGAGGATTGAGTTGAGGACCGTGAGTCAAGGCTCTCAGCTGTATCCTCGCTGTGAGATCCGTGTGTTGCCAACCCCTGATGGGTGTTGGCAGACTTCCTGTTGCTGGTTGAAGGATGGTCATTGTTGGGAACGTTCCTGCAGCTGCGTTCTCAGCTGGTGGGTTATCTGCAGCGCTCTGAGAGCTTCCTGCTGCTGGGTGACGCCCCACTCTCTCTCTTTATGATTCATGGAGAATCGCCCCGTACGTCCGGCAGCTGCGGCTCTGCGGACCGTACGGTCCAGGATCTGCTGCAGCTCCTCGGCTGACTCAACACTGTGTAAACTCTACAGAACATTTGTTTGCCATCAATCAACTGCAGCTCTGCGCTCAGACGTGTTTTCCTGGAGGAAGAATGCTGCCTGGTGTTAGAAACTCCTCTGGGATTCACAGACAGAGCTGAGCTGCAGCAGACTGCAGGCCGGGCCTCAACAGCACCGACAGGGACGAGTTCCTGCTGCAGAACTCTACCGACAGAACTCCGCCGACAGAACTCCAACGACAGAACTCCAACGACAGAACGCCAACGACAGAACGCCAACGACAGAACGCCAACGACAGAACTCCAACGACAGAACTCCAACGACAGAACTCCAATGACAAAACGGCAATGACAGAACTCCAACGACAGAACTCTACTGGAGAACTCTACTGGGAGAACTCTACTGACAGAACTCTACTGGCAGAACTCTACTGGCAGAACTCTACTGACAGAACTCTACTGACAGAACTCTGCTGACAGAACTCTGCCGACAGAACTTCGCCGACAGAACTCTACTGACAGAACTTCGCCGACAGAACTCCAACGACAGAACTCAAACGACAGAACTCTACTGGAGAACTCTACTGACAGAACTCTACTGACAGAACTCTACTGACAGAACTCTACTGGCAGAACTTCAACGACAGAACTCTACTGGAGAACTCTACTGGAGAACTCCACTGACAGAACTCCACTGACAGAACTCCACTGACAGAACTCCAACGACAGAACTCCAACGACAGAACTCCAACGACAGAACCCTACTGACAGAACCCTACTGACAGAACCCTACTGACAGAACCCTACTACAGTACTCTACTGCAGAATTCTGCTGGACAGAGACGGACACAGACAGACAGAGCTGTCCTCCTGCTCTCTAAAGCCCGTCACAGTCTCAGATCTGTGACAGGAACAAGAAATAACGCGACTCATAAATAATACCATCCATTCATAATCACTGTAACCGCTGAGACATGAAACTCATTGATTCCAATGGTGCAACGGCAGCTGTTTGTGGACAGAAATACATTGAACAACCCTTTTTTACAGACTGCTTCTCTCTCAAAAAATAATTACATATATTGATTTGTCTGTGAATGTTTCCGCAGCCTCAGAGTGTAAGACATCTGATGTATCTTTGTTCCCTCAGCACTGCGTCCAGAATGATAGTTGAAGTAACAAACTAATGAATATTTGGGTTAAAATTAATCTCTGACTCTGAATAAATATGAGTGAGCTCTTCACTTGTGTACCGTCTCTTCTTCCTGACAACTGGAACCAACCAAACAAACAAACATATTTAAAGGAAACTACTCCACAAATGGCCCATAAAATATCTGATTGGATGTAAATATGAAGAAGTATCATGATGTTTTCTGGAGGAATCCTGTAAAGTGTCAGTAGAGTCTGTGAGCCAATCAGCCAGATGTCTCTGTGTGCAGGACATTTGCTTTTTGTCCAAAAAAGGTCATTTCATGGACAGTTGAGGAGAACAGGAGGTCAGTGCAGGTCAGCAGGGAGCTGAAGGCTGTTAGAAGTCTGTGGAAGTGAACAAGTTCACCTCAGAAACATCAGGTTTCATCTACGTTCATCACCACTAAATACTGTTTCTGTCCCCGCGCTGTCATAAGTATCAGTGGCTTGGAAACCGTTACATTTTTACTGCAGTAAGGAAGAGAATACTGTGAAAGTGTTTAAATAAAGAGTGTGACAGATCTACCACCTGCTGTGTGAGGAGGGGACCGAACCACAGGAGCTCCAGAATAAAACAGAGCGGCGGCGGCGGCAGCGGCTGGTTAAGGTGGACAGACGTTAAGGTGGACTGTCTCAGCTGGTGGTTATTTCCCACTCAGAGCTCAGAGATGACAGACAGCAGGAATGTCAGGGAGCGACAAACAGCCGTCTGACGCCTCCTAAAAGAGTCCTGGCTTCGGTATAAATAGCTTCGTGCCGACAAGTCAAATAAGGAAGTTTAGAGCCGAGCTGCAGAGCTAAATCTGTTCATTTACAGCGAGCAGAATCAGGAGGCGCTCAGAGACCCAGAGACACGTCAGGGTCTGGCTCCAGGACTCAGTTTAGTCCAGAAACATCGCACAGAAATAAAGAAAATCAAACCCCCAGATAAATTCTCTATAAGTGGACACATGGACAGAAACAACCTGCTGCTGCTCTGTCCCTGTGTCTCCATCTCCTCACACGGCGCTCCGTCACGCCGAACTGCCATGTGAATGCAAGCCGACATCACGCCGACATCACGCTGACATCATGCCGTAACAGAACCAGTTTGAGTGTCCTGAGGAGACACCCTGCACAGACCTGTACAGCAGAGACAGTCTGAGAAGCTGATGAGACACAAAACTACAGCAAAACCGTGTGTGTGTGTGTGTGTGTGTGTGTTGGATGTTCTGAGGCCGTTTGTGTCTCTTCAGGGGACCCGTCTCATAATCTGTCCCTCTGTCTCACTCTATATTTTACTCTTTAAATGCTGTCTCTTCTATCTAAACTGCTGTAAACCTGCTCCTTCTCCTCCCTGCTCCTCCTCCTCTCTGCTCCTCCTCTCGGATGTTTGTGGAACATTTAAAATTAAACAGAGAGAAGAATCTGATCCAAACATTACGAAACAACCAGAACCAAAACATGAAGCAACAAACTCACAGAGAGAGTGAAGAAACATGGAGACAGACACAGAGAGGAGGAGGAGAGAGGGGAGGAGAAGGAGGAGGAGGAGAAGGAGAGAGAGGAGGAGCAGGATGAGGAGGTCAGAGAGCTGTGGTGGGAAACCCGGGGGCGTCTCCTAGCAACATGTAGCAACACTTGGCAGAAAACCTCCAAATGAGTTAATACAGAGCTGAACTAAGGAGAGGAGCTGCTGACGTTCTAAAGACAGAACGGTTCTCATAAGCTGGTTTTTTGACCAGGGACTGGTGCTAGTTCTGGTTCTCAGTTGGTTCAACTTCTGAACCAGCTCTCGTCATTACGTCACTGTTAACGTCTGTATGTGTCCCCCCCCCCCCCGGTTCTTAAAGACAGAACGGTTCTTAAAGACAGAACGGTTCTTATAGACAGAACAGTTTTAAAGACAGAACGGTTCTAAAGACGAAACTGTTCTTAAAGACAGAAAAGCTCTGAAGACAGAACGATTGTTACAGATTGGAGGGTTCTTAAAGACAGAACGGTTCTAAAGACAGAACGGTTCTTATAGACGGAACGGTTCTAAAGACTAAACTGTTCTTAAAGACAGAAAAGCTCTAAAGACAGAGCGATTGTTACAGATTGGAGGGTTCTTAAAGACAGGACGGTTTTTATAGACAGAACGGTTCTAAAGACAGAATGGTTCTAAATACGAAACTGTTCTTAAAAACAGAACAGCTCTAAAGACAGAACCGTTCTAGAGCTAATAAAATAAATGAATACATTTTCCTTATTAAGTAATCTTTTGTTTTGAATGTTTATGTTGGATCTGATCGTGCAGACTCGTGGCGCCCTCGCCGTCTCTCACCTGCAGGACAGGGCTGTTGTCGAAGTTGTAGGCGCTGGGCCGTCCTTCCAGCGTGGAGAACGCCACGTTCCCTCCGGTGAGCGGCGAGATGTCGCTGAAGTCGTCGGTGCAGAGCGCCTGCTGCTCGTCCTCGCCGGTGCGGATGAAGCCGCGACTCGCCTTGCGGTACGTCTTCTCGCAGGAGCCGCTGTAGTACTGGTACGGCACCCAGGGCCCGCCCTCGCTCGTTCGCTTGTAGATGGCAAAGCTCTCGGGGCGGCTGGTGTGGAACTTCAGACGCACGTAGGTGATGTCGAAGGACTTCCCTGTAGGACAGGAAGTGACACGTCAGTATCTGTTAAACCCTGCTGTAGTTCTGCTGTCTGACTCAAACACAAAAACTACGTTTCCCATCAGCCCACACTTCACTACCGCATTTATGACAAAATAATAAAATATTTATTCGTAAGATGTTCAGTGAGAGAACACACACACACATATATATATATATGTATGTATATATACACATATATACATATACACACACACACATATATATATATATATATATATATATATACATATATATATTTGTATTCTTTTTTTAATGATGCAAAAATGCAACATTTCAACAAGGACGGCATCCAACAAAAATGGGAAAAGACTTAAAATTACAGACAAAAACAAAAAAATTGTCAAATAAGTTTCATAGATTGTTGAGCACTGATGAAATAAAATACACATTTTTTACAGAAATTACGAAAACATGAATTAGTCAATAAAAGTAATATTTACTGAATCATGAATGCATAATAATTTCGCGAAATCCTCAAAAACTTAAAATAATAAAATAAAAAAGTATTATTTTCTTGATAACCTATGATTTCCAGCTTCATTTATTATCGGTGAATTTCAACATATTTTGTCTGAACTAAATTAATACAGTTTATGTGTTGCAAGTTTGATGAATTATTATTAATATTATTTTTATTATTTTCTATGGTGGCCCTGAGATCTCAAATCATTTAAACGTGAAAATGAAGAAACGGAGCCCAAAATTCTCTTTCTGTTAGCATCAAACAGAAACATTTATTATTATTATTATTATTTATTGTTGTGTTTATTCTGAGGTTCCTGCAGGATGTGAGGTGTTCCTGTCAGGAATGTGAACATCGCTGATACACGCCACGGAGCTCCGGCCCTTTAACGCTGACACTCCGCCGCTGGTCGCTCTGACATACTTGGCGAGTTGGAACACGCCGACGAGCCGTCAGTCAGCACCGCCATGTTCCAGCCGCGGTGGCGGGGGGTCGGCTGTTTGCTCAGCCACAAGAATCCGCTCTGTAAACAGCGTGTTGACAGGGGCCCCGGCCCCCGGGGGCCCCACCGCTCCACTACAAATAAAGGTGAAGCAGCTGATGGGACTGAAGGGGCGTTCAACAAAAGGACGCCGTTTATTACAGGAAACAATGAAGCAACAGCAAACACACTGCTTCCTCCACCCTGTGTGTGTGTATGTGTGTGTGTGTGTGTAGCTGCAGGGTGGAGATTTACAGACACTGATAACTCTGCATACATTTACTGACATTCTCATTCTCCTCTCTGTGTCCTTGTTCTTCACTGCATAATATATAAAATCTATATAATCTATAAGTCCTGCAGCTCTGTGGAATCAGCAGAATCATGGCTAGAAGTGGGAACAACTTATATATAAACCCTTCTCACAAGTGTATTGAATGTAGTAAAATCAGTTTTCTCCACATACTGAAGTATTGTCATGTTTCCAGCCTGTCCTCTCCTCTCTGCTCTGTGTAAACAGCCTCTCCTGTCCTCTCCTCTCTGCTCTGTGTAAAAAGTTGGTCACTTTTTATAACTGATGATCAGTTCAAGGACCGTGAGAAAGCTCAAACTCTGACGATAATGTCTGTCTCTTGCTATGATAAACTGGATTTATGGTGATTTTTAAAAAAGAAAACAGACTTTCTGCAGGTTTTGGGGTTCAGATGGTTAATTTATGACAGAATAATATTATGAATAATGTGCCATGTGAAGACTTTGACCCAAACTCTCCCTGAGAAGAGTTCAAGAACAGTGTTGAACCAAAGGGACTCTCCAGAGTTTCTTTTAAACGTGATGCAGGACATGTGGAGCGTCTTTTGTCTCTGTGTCTCATATCAAAGCAATGAGGACGGACAGGAAGTCCTCCGTCACCGCCGTCTCTTTCAATACAAAAATAAACAAAAAAACTCCCCCACATCCTCTAGGACAGGACAGAGCCTCAACACAGACACGTCCAGACAGACAGGTGGGAATAAAACACCACACGGCATGTCTTAACATGGGAAATATTGAATTCTACTGTTTCCCTCTAACCTGCAGAAATGTTTACATTCATTTCATTAACACTGTCTCTATTCTATTTTTTCTTTTAGAATAGTTTTACTTTTAGGCTGGGTACAGCAGTGACCAAAAGGCATAGTGTCATTTCTCTTTGATAGATTCAACTCTCAAAAATACACACCAATATCAGGAATGAAAGCCTAGGATAGAGACACAAATGTGGGACAATAATTAGACTGGGAAGCCATATGGAACAATGTCTCTGGAGCCCCAAAAAACTCAAATCAGATATATACATTTGAAATTCTGCCATAGAGCATAGGTTACACAAAGAATATATGGGAATGTCCAGAGGTATCTAGATTATGGAGAGATGTGACAGAAAATATTACTGATTAAACAGGAGTTCAGTTCCCTATGTGCACCTTTTAAATGATGATTCCCAGCATGGTAATGTATGGCTTGCAGGGCTCACTGCAGCCAAAAAGATTGTTGCCCAGCACTGGAAATCCCCTCATGATGTATGGGGGGGTATCATTGTTTCTATGTGTCTATAGAACGTGTCATTCAATGTATATGGTTATGTTTTGGCAATAAAAAATTAAAGAGGAATAAAAAAAGAAGAGAAAATATTTTAAATCAAATGAAAGCTTTCAGTCAGGGTTTATTCCCACGTTTCTTTTCTTTCTCTAATATGATCATTAACTAAATATTGTGGGACAGATGACGGGAATTTAAAACAACACTTTAGAGTTTTGTAAATATATTTTCACTATTTTCTGGCATTTTCAAGACGAGGCGATGAACGGAGAAGATGATAATCAGGTGAACTAAAAACAAAAAGTGAGAGCTAACGATCCAATCAGAGCAGAGGACAGAAACTACAAACATGTCTCAGCCTCAGAATGTCTCAGAACGTCTTCTGGACATTTTGTTAAATGTTGAGTCTCTGAGACGATGAGACGTCGGTCTGTCTGCTGGACGGAGGAATTCTGTCTGCGTGTCCAGAACAAACAGCGTATTGATGAGAGGACGAGGACAAAGAGCGCGCTGTGGCGTCCTCGTCCTGCATGACGACAGGACGGACACAGACAGACGTCCCGCTGTGGACAAAACTGCTTCCAACCAGACTTCACTCACATTAACACGTTTTCCATCACGGAGACACTTGATTCAGGCTGCCAGACAGCAGGAAGTCCACCAGAATAAAAGCTCAGACAAGCTGTGCCTTTATTTTGAAGAGACTCATTCTGAAGCTGAAGAGACAAAAAGTCTGAAGACATAAAGAGAGACGCTGGGTTTAACTTTCTCTCTTCTCAGAGTTAAGAACCTTTAACTCCGTCAATTAGCTGGTCTGGCTTTAAGCAGAGCTAACGGGGCTATTGTGGAGCGCTGACCCCGGGAGACTCTCCTCAGGGGCCCCGAGTCAGGCCCCGACATGAAAAGAGAGGGAGGAGGAGGAGGAGGAGGTGCAGAGGAGAGGAGAGGAGGAGGACACGGTGACGGCAGGAATGAACCGGCTGGAATGTGTTTCCACCAGGAAGAGTGACAGAGGGGGAGAGA